>NC_088301.1:1567197-1593968 GCF_032854445.1 Liolophura sinensis | reverse complement strand
AAACATATGTATACAAAACATGTAACTTAAAAAAGACAGTTTAAGTAATGTACAGTTCATGCAAAGTACATGTGTACCATACATTTTTTTTCAACCATTATCAAGAATATTTCACTTCAATGAGCCTTTTGATGTAAAACCTGTCTGAAATCAACTGTTTTTACTATGTGTAAGTTCCAAGTGGAAGAATGTATAAATATGGTTCTAAAAGCACAACTTCTCTATTTGTTACACATCAGACTGAACTCCTCAGCAGAACGGTGTTATAGTATACTTACATGTCTTCTCTGCCAAAGCTGGGCTGTCTGTGGTGATGAGTAACAAGGAAATGATCAGTTCCAGGAGACAGGTGAAGCAGCTAAACCTCACGCTCCTGTCCCACCTGAAAGCCATTCTGTGGGCTTTTACAACCTCCGGACTCTCCCAGTTCAGGTGAAGTTGTTACCCACAGGCTACATTGATCCTGACACACAGGGGCAGCTCCTCAAGATGCAGGTCCCCAGGGGTGGCAGTTATCCTAAGAAGATAAGAGAACACACTTCATTAGTCATGGGCATGGAACAATTAGACAGATTCTATAACAAACACCATTCGTATACAGCATGGGACAAGACAGATCTTATCTGTATCAAACTTCACTCAGTGTCTCATGCCATCATTAATTGAGACAAAAGTCATTCAAGGCAGCTCAACCAGAACATTCTGTTTCTCTGAAGTACTCACTAACCTGAAAACATCAACAAAGGAGAATCTCCTTTGACAGAAGCCTTAGAAACTTCAACCACATCAATGTAAAGGCTGATGATCAACCAAGACAAAGGTCCAATGAAGAATGGTGTCCAACATACCTGTTCTTCACCAGATACATCCAGGTATCCAAATTACAGGTGACAAGCACTCCTAAATATTTCCACTAATTGGGGGAAATCAAGTCGGTAGCAATTAAGCTGTCGAGCTACAACAATTAACTGGTTCATCTCATTCACGAAAACTCTGTGTGATTTTGTGTTTACTATTCACAGTATCATACAAGTATGCCAGCTAATCTGTCTAAACAGCTCACAGTAGTTACCCCATCAGCCTGTGTCAGCTCCCTAAATCCTCTCAAACTGAGCAACATAACTAACCTGGCATAAAAACCTAGTTTTGAGGTCAAAGGACAAACCAGATAATGGGAGGATTGTTCACACAATAGGAGCTGCTTCGCCTATACAATGAGAGTAACACTCCTTCACTGATTATCTGACAAATACTGTCTCCTATAGAAGATTATCACAGCTCTAGTTCTGTACTAACTGTTCAGGCATACATGTAAGCCAGGACCTGGAGCTTGAGACATGTGGACCAGAGCTGTGCTCAACAGGGAAACTTCCTAGCAAGAGTTCAATCGGAGAAAAGCCTGCAGGTGGAGTAGTACAATGCTTGTATATACCAGCCCACATACTGCAGACAATCAACCTGTCTGTACAGCACTGGAGAGCATACACACTCACCAGTGGAAAAGCTATTATCCCAGTCAAGTGGCCCAATAACAAACAGAGGTTTGGGGGGGCCAATCCCTGCTGTGGGCAGGCAGCAGAATGGCCTCTCTGGTGGGGACAGGCGAGAATGGACAGCCACAGATCTGCCTGCCTGCTATGATACCCTCAACTGAACCAGGCTACTGTGATCCTGTGAACCACACACCAGCTATACCCTTGTACTCCAAATCAGCTGAGCAGTAATATGTGCTCAGGTGTCCGCCTTATCAGTCCAGCAGTGATAGGGCTCTGTGGGTGAGAGTGATGGGTTAAAAACCAGTCCCCACTATATGTACAAGGATAATTCCAGCCATTTGTCAGCATTAATCAGAGTGAATCTGATGGCTGTTTGAGGACTGCTGCAGTGGCATGTACAAGATATGCACAAAGTACTCCCATACACTTGCTAGATGTAATAACTCGTGCACAAAATGCTGCGTCAGCTTGCTGACGGTGGGTTTCTCCGGTTATTAAAGATAACATTATTGATTATATGGCTATAGTTCCTGGATCTTACTCAGACTAATTACATTACTGACTCATAAAGGTGTGTCAACAAAATACAGAACATATGTGAATGTATCTAACAACATCATTCTGACTGAGGCTGCCTGGTAATATCACACTGTATTCTACAGCATACTGACAAATTGGGAGGAGGACACCGAGTAGACACTGACCACACACATTTACACAGGTTCATATATACTGCTACTGGGGGCCTATAGGAAGAGCAAATTGTATAGTTTGACAGTTGCCTTTTTTAAGCAAAGGTTTCATTAATTTATTTGTTTCAACTACAAAATTTCACAACACTGTTCAATCTGACTATATGCCCTAACAGTCGCTATTATATAGAAATTAAAGCTTTATTTGTAGTTCTTGCATTTTTCTAAGGTTCATCTCTTCAAGAAGTGCCTGTATCCCTACTGTAATTCTATAATGAAAGCACAAAATCTTATATAAAATATATGACATTTGCATCATTTATATGATCTTTCAACATTTTATTCAAAATATTTTACTCTAAAGTTGGAAGTCAAAAGAATAAAACAAAGAGCTACCTGTATAGATCTACATGTATACCATACAAAAATTAAAAATTGACATTACAGCGAATTAATTGCACCACCCTGTATTTATTGATATACATGTACACTAGGAGAACATAGACTTCCAGTACTTCAAAAGTAAGGACTCCTTTGCCCATAGTGTATACATGCAAATGAATGAATTATGAGGGACATAACAAGCGCCACTCTGCCAGAACAACTGACAGCCATGCAAGGATAATGGAGTTGCGATTCTCTATCCTTTGTCCAGGACACAAGCTGAAATAATCCCATCTAGGGCCAGCACTTGTCATTTTTCCTGCAGTTCTGACTCAGCCTAAGGAGCTAGTCTTAAGTCAACACAACGGGCCTGGCTAGGATCGCAGCGTCTAACCTTGGCAAGCTCAACACTCTCTGTCTAATTTACCTGATAGCTTTCCTGACATGTCCAATTAACGGTTACAGCTTCTTCCTTCCCTGACGAGTCACTTGTAACACCCGTCCACACAGGATACAAACCAGCACAGTCATTAACACACAGAAGCTTACGCTATAGTGTTCCCTGACTTACAAAAACAACCAATGCAGAGTGGCATAAAAAACAGCTTCATCTAAAAGTTACTCCAGCCTGATTACATCTGGGTAGCCGCATTCGGCCAGTGTAGTTCTTCCACAGTTAGACACCCGAGACAATCCAGATCACCCTAACACTGCTGGATCTTTTACAACATAATTACTGTTTGGGGAAAATAAACCATTACAGTTATACGAGCTCATAAAAAAGCAGGACTATCGACAACTTGTGTGATGGCATTGTCCAAGAAAACATGACCATGTGTTACCATTTTAATAACAGGAGCTAAAATTGACAAATTGCACTTAAACAACAGAAAAACTGGTGGTTAAAAAAACACAATGTAGATCCTTCGTGTCAGATTGTCTGATAAAGACCCGTGAAGGGCTCAGACACAGATCATAACATGACAGATCCTACGTCAATGTTTGTACATCTCTCACAAACCACACTATTAAACCAGCCGAAACAATATTTCCCTCTCATAATGAAATCTTGCATAACTTAACCTGTAGGTGCATGCAGACTAAAACCTGGCACGACTAGTAATTGTCTTGTCATTTACAATTTTGAACGATCAAATTCAGCTACCTACACTCAACAGCAAACTTCATGTAAATGTGTGCTGTATCAATACTTTATAAGGAATTAAAAACATCTTACAGAGTTCAAGACCCTTGTATAATATACAGCTCTTTTGACAGCAAGTTTTACATGTAAAAGTATGTGCATGTACATGCAAACATTGCAAACGTGGTTACACATTCTTTCATTTCTACAAATGTACTACATGTAAAATAAAATGCACCTGTGCTGTAGCATACTACATGTACATGTAAACATTGCAAACATAGTTACACATTCTTTCATTTCTACAAATGTACTACATGTAACATAAAAAATGCACCTGTGCTGTAACATACTACATGTACATGTAAACATTGCAAACATGGTTACACATTCTTTCATTTCTACAAATGTACTACATGTAAAATAAAAAATGTACCTGTGCTGTAACATACTACATGTACATGTAAACATTGCAAACATGGTTACACATTCTTTCATTTCTACAAATGTACTACATGTAAAATAAAATGCACCTGTGCTGTAACATACTACATGTACATGTAAACATTGCAAACATGGTTACACATTCTTTCATTTCTACAAATGTACTACATGTAAAATAAAAAATGCACCTGTGCTGTAACATACTACATGTACATGTATTTCAAACTGAAGCTCACAAGAAACCACTAGTTTATAAATCTGGCATGGTGAACCTGTTCATGTACATGTAAGTGTGGAACCAAGGAACCAATTAATGCTTGCCATTGCAACTACTCCCTTACCACTGTCAAACCAGATATCAGCAACAGAACTTTCACATCTGAATGTTATTAATGGAAAAATAAAATTTATGTCTTCCATCAACACCGAATTAATTAAAGCAGGAGCTTTCAACCTTGTCTGAATTACCTTACAAGGAAACTCTCTTAAATAAGATGGCCAATTATAGCGTTTAATTAAGCTGCTACCAGAGAGTTCAGTGGGCCTTTTGTTAATTGGATATCAGGTAACACAAAATGTAATACTCTCACACAAATGACAACCTGTAGTTCCATGTAGTTTGAACAGGTATGATTCTTACATACAATACACTAACATTTTAACAAGCTCTAGCTTTGATCAAGAAATGGAAAATACAACTAATGCTCTTTTTGTTGGTAAATACAATGTACCTTAGAATTTTAAACATCTAACAAGTTTCAAAGAAAACTTTACAACAGCTTCAAGTGTGATTACATGAGAGCTGGAAGTTGTTTTCCAAAGAAACATCACTGAGAGCAAGGTTAAGTCGTCCATCATTTATCACAGGACATTCAAAGTTTTTACTTCAAACAAGACCGCTTGATTTACCTCAGTGCCACTGGGAGCAATGCACTGCACACATTGGAATGTCCCCCTGATGTCAATGTTATAATTCATACAGTTTTGGCATGGCAGTGAAAAGTTCATAACTGTCAAGCCTTGAACTGACTGATAAGATAATGGGCCTCTTGGTCGGTGGGTTAAAACTTGTTGTCAGCTCATCAATCTTTTACGTAATGCAATCAGCAAGCTCTAACATGAAGGCTTTCCATACCGACACATTTGGTTAAATTTCATTTTCCATATGTTCATGTATTTTTGATGGGAAATCTGTGACTTACTTTAAGGGTTTCAATAACTGGAACAAATACAAGTTTGTCATGTAATTCTACTTAATTCTACAATTCCATGGAAAGTGAAGAAATGGTTCTATCAAGGTCGTTGGCAGCCATTTTTTTCCCTAGGGAGTGAGACGTTTCAGACAATTCTGGATGGGTGTCTGAGGGCTCTGGAGAAAGTCAGAGAAGAAAACCCCTTTTTTATGAACAAAATTACAGGAAGAGACAGAAAAAAAATATCCAGCTTCAATAAAATATTCATAGAAGGGCCATTTGTGAAGGTTCATCTGGGGTTACAATGAGGTACGCGCAATGTCAACTTGGCCCAAGGTCAACTCTGCATATTCAACCACCAGTGCAAGCAATATTTTAAACATTCTGAGAGAACTAAGGGGGGGGGGGGGGGAGGGGGGAGAAGGGAGGAGGGAGATGGGATAAATCAATTATTTTTGGCGACATTTTCATAATAATTTAAGCATAAATTCCGATGGAAACAAGTGTTAAGGAGGTTGAAAATGTTGTATGAAGATGTACTGTAGATTTACATGTGTACAGCCAGCCCACAATTCATCACTGCAAAGGCAGGGATGAACAACAATCTACACAGCTTTAAGGCCCAAGTCACATCAGATGGGAAAAGTACCCCAACAGCAAACCAAGCTGCTTTTAAGGATGGCCTTATGGTCGGGTAAGGGCCCCAAATATGCAAAAGCTTCATGTGTCATGTATTTATTTACATACATATCCAAACAAACACAAATGTCAAAACATCATTGTTTCTTTCCCTAACTGTTATAACAACTTCTATGTAAAAACAAACATCACTGAGAAAACAAACAATTAAATCATATCCCACATGTCAAATTGGATCAAATGTAATTATTTTGCTTTGTGAACAAAAAAAGGCATCTGTCTGCTAAAAGCCTATCCCAGAGTGACGTCAGTAAAAAGAAAGAAAAACCAAAAAACAATGCTTTCTGCTCTTCCGCACAGAGAGGCGGTCTACCTAGTACATATACACTGCCAAAACAGCCAGGAAGAAGACAGTGTGGTCATTACCGGTGATAATTACTGTAAGGAAGAAGACAGTATGGCCATTACCAGTGATAATAACTGTAAGCAATTATGTAAACAACAAATACTTGTACACTGCCAAAACAGCCTGGAACAAGACAGTGTGGTCATTACCAGTGATAATTACTGTAAGCAATTATGTAAACAACAAATACATGTACACTGCCAAAACAGCCTGGAAGAAGACAGTATGGCCATTACCAGTGATAATTACTGTAAGCAATTATGTAAACAACAAATACATGTACACTGCCAAAACAGCCAGGAAGAAGACAGTGAGGTCATTACCGGTGATAATTACTGTAAGGAAGAAGACAGTATGGCCATTACCAGTGATAATAACTGTAAGCAATTATGTAAACAACAAATACATGTACACTGCCAAAACAGCCTGGAAGAAGACAGTATGGCCATTACCAGTGATAATTACTGTAAGCAATTATGTAAACAACAAATACATGTACACTGCCAAAACAGCCTGGAAAAAGACAGTGTGGCCATTACCAGTGATAATTACTGTAAGCAATTATGTAAACAACAAATACATGTACACTGCCAAAACAGCCAGGAAGAAGACAGTGTGGTCATTACCGGTGATAATTACTGTAAGGAAGAAGACAGTATGGCCATTACCAGTGATAATTACTGTAAGCAATTATGTAAACAACAAATACATGTACACTGCCAAAACAGCCAGGAAGAAGACAGTGAGGTCATTACCGGTGATAATTACTGTAAGGAAGAAGACAGTATGGCCATTACCAGTGATAATAACTGTAAGCAATTATGTAAACAACAAATACTTGTACACTGCCAAAACAGCCTGGAACAAGACAGTATGGCCATTACCAGTGATAATTACTGTAAGCAATTATGTAAACAACAAATACATGTACACTGCCAAAACAGCCAGGAAGAAGACAGTGAGGTCATTACCGGTGATAATTACTGTAAGGAAGAAGACAGTATGGCCATTACCAGTAATAATAACTGTAAGCAATTATGTAAACAACAAATACTTGTACACTGCCAAAACAGCCTGGAAGAAGACAGTGTGGTCATTACCAGTGATAATTACTGTAAGCAATTATGTAAACAACAAATACATGTACACTGCCAAAACAGCCTGGAAGAAGACAGTGTGGTCATTACCATCACAAAACAGAAATTTTGCTTTGGATGGCAATGAGCAAACATCATGTGAATGTATTCATCCACAAGTGTACAGGTATGCACTTTCTCAATGTTGTGCTCATTCCAAAGCAATGACTTAAAACTGAACTTTATACAAGTTTTATGTTTTCTCCACCATTAACTCTTTGCGTATTCATCCACAAGTGTACAGGTATGCACTTTCTCAATGTTGTTGCTCATTCCAAAGCAATGACTTAAAACCGAACTTTATACAAGTTTTATGTTTTCTCCACCATTAACTCTTTGCATGTATACGTCTTATACTGATATTCCTGATATTTATATGTATCTGTCCATAGTGTTATGCAACGTCTCTAATGAATATATCTTATGTATCTAATGAATATATCTTATGTATCTAATGAATATATCTTATATATCTAATGAATATATCTTATGTATCTAATGAATATATCTTATGTATCTAATGAATATATCTTATATATCTAATGAATATATCTTATATATCTAATGAATATATCTTATATATCTAATGAATATATCTAAATGCTACCCTCTTGAAACAAAGTTATTAATAATATTATAAACTAGAGTGTATGTTACTTTTCCATTCCCAATAATTTACATGCAATATTCTGATGAAAAAATTCACATTCCTTATTTCTGCTCTGGATCAGTGTGAATACATGTAACCATGCTGGAATACATGTAACCATGCTGGAATATATGTAACCATGCTGGAATATATGTAACCATGCTGGAATACATGTAACAATGCTGGAATACATGTAACCATGTTGGAAGTTGTTAAAAGAATCCACAGGTGCAACGCCTCATTTAAGTTAAAAGAAACCCGTCTTCTTGTACGTGTTCCATGTACACCCTTTGTTCATTTACTTATTTTGAAAGGTGTGAACCTCTGTCTGGGGAATCATTCGCTTTCATTATTTGTATATACATGTACATGCATAATAACAAATGTTGGAGGATCCCTAATTGAGTCATAAACCATACTTTACACTTCTATGCCCTCTCCCAGGATTCAATTTTCTGCCTGACTTGCACCACTGACCAGAAACACATCACAATCAGCTTAAACCATTATGGTTTTCATCACCTGAAGATCAAATATGAATCAATCAGAGGCTTAGGATGGAAAATGACTGATTCTAACTCACTTATCAAATCCCCAAACAGGAGAGTTACAGCCTCATTCACGACACCAAAATGAATGGCACCAACGAAATCCTCTGGGGCAAAGCTTTGTCCAGGAAAGTTTTACATGCTGGCTTTTCTTGTCAGAAAAAATGGATTGATAATTCTTCAGAGAATATTCAGACAGGTTGTGAAACGGATTTGTTCCCGAACTGAAAACTACTACAGGAATGGCTAATGAAGGCGATCCATCTTACCTCAGGCTTGTTATCATAGACAAACATTACTGGCTATAAAAGCCAACTGGCTGACCAGACGAATCACAATTGTTATAATCTAACCAATAAGCTGACATCATGAGAGACACATGCAATTAGTGGCCTAACACGTGAATAATCAACTAAGATAATCCTGAGGTGTACAGTGTCAAGGGACAAAAATAACACTGTAATAACCAAATCAGGAATGACCAGATGATATTGATTACGGTGATCACTACCAATAAAACGTACATCTCCACCAATCAAACGTGGAGTGATTCTGTACCCTACACAATTAAGTGGATCTAACCCTGGCAACTGGCCATGCACTCCACTGAGGCCCACATGTATACAGCACAGCCATGGACATGTGTAGCCTATATAGTAGCAATCCTTCAAATGATTATAGACAACTTTTCAGTTTTGGTGCCAGAAAACTATACAGAAAACAGCAATTTTGTAAAAATCATTAAAGTATATTTTCCTTATATAACTGATCAATAGAAAATTTCAGTCTGTTACGGTAGTCTCTGCCTATAGCAGGAATTGACATTCCATATACAGTGGTGTTTTACGCCGTACTCAAGAATATTTGACTTATACGACGGTGGCCAGCATTATGGGAGGAAACCGAGCATAGCCCAGGGGAAACCCACGACCATTCGCAGGTTGCTGGCAGAATACAATTTATATGGTACATGTATATTAATGAATAAAACTGTTAAATGCACCAGGTACTATACATAACATTACCTCCATGTATGATCACCAGACAGCAGAACAATGATCAGATATTCACTGAATGACGAAAAAAAATTCCCTTCGCAGAATTGTTCCACTTTCCACAGGATCAACAGATATTAAAACAAGAGAAAGGAGCTAATATATCCTGCAAAAAATCAATTTTATGTTGCACTCAGGAACCTTGTTGAGCAAACGACCCATATGTTAAAAGGCAGAGCTGGTGGCAGCTAAGGAATTGTGAAGAGACCCATGTTTTAACAGATTAGATGATACAGGGAACAGCACACACGTGGTTGTACATGCATAGGTAATGATGTAACATTTCACTCTAACACTAAAATTCCAAATAAAGCACAAATCTGAGTGACAAACATGGCCAAGCTTATAAATACCCATCTATTCACATGTTTGTGACCCATCTTGTCAAAGGGCTTTACCTAGGCCACCAAAGCTGATCAACAGTTTGACAAAAAACTGATTTACAATTTACTCAATCTAAATGATTGTCATTTAGACAAAAGAAACACTCCTTCACAAGCTGAGTTTTCCACTGAATACATGTACAGGTAAACTTTGTGCTAAGCTCACTGATTGGTCTCCTGTCCATGTGATTAAGATGCTGGGACAGAAAATATCTCCTGTTTATCAGAGAAAACACCTTTACATACAGCTGTGGATAATCCTGGCCACACATGTACCTGGTCACTCTCCACTACTCTCCCCAGCAGACCACTGGCCTCTGCTCACACACAGAACAAGCTGGGCCATGAGTATACATGTACAAGCCACAAGTACACAATGTAAGGGGAACGCCACAGCACACCCCAAGGTCAACTGTTTTCCTCCATAAATCACATAGCACATGACAATTCTCCAAACCACTTCCTGGAGGCTGCATAGCCCTACGTGTTCCACAGGATAACACACACATGCACCTGTGGGTTTTGTTGCAGTATTTTGTGATACGACTTGAAAAAGATGTACAGTACAAGTGAAACAGTCCACCAATAACGTACATGTACGCTACCCATAATACATATTAAATTGTCTGTACATGTAATTCAACGGCCTCACGCTGACACAGATGTACATGTAGGTGTACCACTGCAATGAACATGTAAACCAAACCCAGCTTGTAACTATGACACCAAATCCTGAACTACTGATGAAGCAGACACCAACATTACATATAGGCTGGTGTCCCCTCCCTGACTCAGACCGACACAGGCACATTAGACAACTAGTAACCTCATGCAATCCTCCCACTCATCTATCAGGGGTCAGGTCAAGATTAGGTTCATATTGAAGGTTGATACAACTTCTCATTGTCACAGTTTTCATGTTTACACCAGCACACAGTTGAGGAAGACGCATCACATTGCAGTAAAGAACACACAGCCAGATAACCTGTAACATCGACCTCACAACACTGAACACATCACACTTATTTCATGATGAAAATAACTCAAATCCTGATGCACACACACAGCAAACCTTCCTGAACTTGACAAAATTCAGAAGTACAAAAAATCTGATTACTGGATTTTAGGTCCATACAGAGTACATGTAAAGACGTACAATCTTGTGTCACGCTGAAAGTCGGCATAAAAGACAACATGTAAAGACATGTACAATCTTAAGTATTTGTGTCACGCTGAAAGTCGGCGTGCAAGACAACATTCAGAATGCCGCAGCCTTAATTAGCAAATCTACGATTATTGTTCTAAGAACGAGTTCCTCACAGAATAGAGGCATGTGTGTATACATGTACATGATGTTAATAGCAATGATCTACCAGTAAACATATTCTTGGGTGTGAAGATCATCATTGTCAATGATGAAAGACATTGTCTAGGTTATAGTGCCATAAAGTGTCATCATTCTCGAGAAAAGTTATGAAAAATTGATTTACAAGTTTTGTAAAAGACGGCCCTGTCTTACTAAGCTGTACAACAATTTTTAACTGTGACTTCAAATGTTGGAAATGACAATAGCAAATCAGGATGAGAAACATTAGAGAGCTTCCCTCACATACAGGTACATACTGTACCATATGTGTTTTATATCACATGTCCAGGAGAATCACTGTAAAGGTCAGATTCTATATACATGTAGTGTTGATCAGTCTGGAATACATAAACATGCCTAAGGTCCCTTTAGCTTGCATGTACTGTATGTCAATACAGGGACAAGTACAGTGTATACCCTCCGCAGCCTGAAACACTTCACCTCCGATTTTTATCCATCCCCCAAGGTGATCATTGTCCAGTATACCCTCAGAGATCAGGTGTATATAAGTACCAGTTAACTGCAGATCCAGGGGCAAAAAGCCACCCACCCCTTGGGGCATCAATGACTAGCTGAGCTGAGTGGAATGTTGGCTAAGATCAGAGACCTGACCTGACACTCAATCACTGCCAGTCAGGGTTCACATCAACAGATTCACAATCATGGGGTGAATGTAATCTGATAGGATCCCACCACTGAGTGCGGCTGATATATCATATACACCACATATCATTGGCAAACAATCTGCCCTTTGAATCTGTGAACACAAGGCCCGCCATACCACTCCTGGATATTGCCCAATTATTGGTTATCTAAACGATAAAGACATCAATAGCGAGTTAATGTCACAACTGGTACAAGCTTCCATTAACACTGATCAAGTGGCAGGAACTACAAATCAGGTAACATTTGTCTTCTGGCACATCATTTCAGTTCGCTCCATGGTTCAAGAAAAAACTATTTCACAGTCACGGTACAAGAACAACGTCCTGGTGAAGAACTGATAATGCAGCAAAGCAGTTAACATTCCTATTTAATTTGTATTTACTTGGTACTGTATCAGTAATGATTGATTTCCACCTCAGGGAAACTTTAGCCAGGTTGTTTTCCCATATGTTGCATACTTAAATACATTTGTACATTATGGTTATTTATGACATCCTTAAACCTCAACAAATCCAACCAGTTAACTACATGTATGACTTTAAATGCAATTTGAAAACATAGTTTAAACAATACTAAACACAAAAACATACTTCCCATACTTGACATGGGAGAGATAGGGAAAACAGGAGAAAATTGGAAATAAGACAGCCTGATTTCAAATTCTGTCTAAATCTATGTAGGCGTACATCTGACCTTCACAGAAATCACAGATAACATGTCCAGATCAGATACATGTATTTTAAACATTCCTCTAATATGTCAAAACATGTAATGTGTCTATGGTCGAATTTGTTGAGGATTTTGTGTACACACTGTGACCTATGAAGTACAATTTTATATCTACCCTACCAAAATCCTGTGTGGTAATATATTGGAAACTAGATGAGAAGACCTATTTCACCAGTTCAACTGCTGCCCCAAAGTATAAAACATGAAGTGTTTCTGGAAACAACCTGAGGTTTCAGTACCCATGCATGTACATACACTGTACACAACAGTTCAGCAGTACCAATACTCATGCTGTTCATGCAGGTATGATGCATTTATAAAGGATAAAACACTATCACCATCTTCACAGTATAGTGCTGCACTAAATTACCTCCCTTGAGGTCACTCTCCCGTTTAAAAGGTGGGTTTTTGGGAGTAACCTGTGGTTAGGTGGGACCTCAGTATTATCTTACCAATCACATGTTTCAGAGTTGAAGCAGGATAAGCCTGTCGCGCCATCAGACCTGGCTTTATGACACATTTTAATTTTGTAAACTTAGTTGGAAAGCCTAGGAAAATGTCATGTATTTTTTAAAGTCAATTTGGAGGTAATTTTAAAATCCTGAAACTAATGAAATACTATAGACAGCATCGTCGACTGTTTAAAGGGGAAAAACATGGACTTTGTCTTTGCTAAAAACGTCGAGAAATCTACGACTCTCAAAGGCGGATATCATATTTATTTATTCATTTACTTCTTTTAATTTTGATGCCATGAAAATACTTGCATTACGTCATAGTTGCTGTTGGGTAAGAAGGGAGGTAATTCAGAGCAGGCCTATTCATCTACATACATGTAGGTGTATATGTTTTTGTTACATGTACAATGTTGTACAATGTATTCCATGTGTAACATCCTGTCCATATATGTACATGTATATGTTATTGTAGTGCAGGTTTTGAGAAAAGTGTCAGTGTTACATGTCAGTGTTGTTCGCCTGACACCAGATCTGTCCTAGATGATCAACACACAACACCTACATGCTCAATTCTCATAACCTGATGTATTAATAGCCATACACATGACCATGCACCTGACAACAGCACCAGGCAGCTTCTGGTCACTGTCATCATCATATGAGCACTCAGGAAACCACAGTCCATCCTCCAACTAAATATACATCATGTACCGGAAATCCTCCCTCTCAAAAGTCGCCGTGTTAGAGACACCAGAAATCATTCAGGAAGACACTTAGCATACCTTTAGAGTGGTGACATATAAATATAGACCATTCGGTTTACCGAATTTTTAGATTCTTCATGGAGACAAGGTTATAAAACCCAAATCTGGTAAAATGTACATGTAACTGGAAATGATGTGGATGAACAATGAATATTACATGCAGCATGGTCCTGTATGCCTGTATGTCTATTCCCTTTTGTTACAATTGCTAAAGATACATGTACAGTGTATAGCCTGGAACTACCAACTTTTAATATTTTGAGATGGAAAAAATATCTTCAGAAATTATTCAACTATTCAACTGTATTCAAACTTCCACACTCATTTCCCATTCTTGGCACTGGCAGGGGCAAATCTGTATTCAGTTTAATGTTAATACACAGCAGAGAAGCATCAATGGCTTCTGTAGGACAATTCTTAGTTGCCTATCAAGGGAAAACTATGCCCGTCTGAAACCGCTGAATATGACAATGTTTAAAACAGGACATTTTTGCTTCTTTTTACACAAATGTCATCACTGAAGTCCCGTGTAAACTTTCCAGAGATTGTACATGCAAATTGTATGTAAATTAAACATAGATTAAATTCTTTTTAGGAACAATGGAAATTTCACAGATCAGTCAAATTAACTGAATTCAAAGATAATCAATTTAATTTTAATAGATTTAAACCAAACATCTCCTATTACAAACAACTGAATCTGAGTCTTCATTACAAAGTGGTTTAAGAGACAGAGCTCTGATACAATTACACCACACGGTCAGGGCAGAAATATAATCGCTAAAGCGTCAGAGGCAGAAGAGTATTGTATCAGCTCCATCCCAGGCCATATGGGCAAAGAGTGTAAGGTTTTGATAATCATCAGTTAATTCAAACTCAGTGACAGTGACAAATCACATTTTTAATGACATTATGCAAATTCTCATCCCAAGATCTAGAAATGCCTTAAGGATGACTTCTTAAAAAGACATCAGTTATCGGAATGTTAAAAAGAATCAGCAACACCAAATCGAAGCCGACTGACATTGCCTGAGCAGTGGACACGTTGGATAGTTTAAGTGCAAAATTTAGACCTTCCATTATGAAATATTCCACCATGACCAAGACCAACTATTCTAGCATATCTTGCTCACTATGCAATTGTTGTAATTCTTCAACCTTCTTCAAAAGAATAACAACTAGCAAATTGTGCGTTTGTGTGGAAGAACACACAGATATGCATGCACACTTGCAAACACATGAACACAAACACTCTCTTTACACATTAAATTCAACCGAGGGAAATAAGATTTGTCACCATGGACATTTAGGAGAAGTGAGAGTCCCTAACCGTATGGGCTGCCTGAGTCCCTAACCATATGGGCTGCCTGATGATCATTACTAATACAGTCATACTCTCTAATGTGCCCAAGTCCCAGAGAGATTCAACACACTCCAGCTCATATTTATTCAGGCACGTGCACCCCAATTCATAAATTTCATGTTCATGCAATCCTTCCAGAGCTGTACATGTAAATATGGGGCCACCCTTGGTTTATTAATTGCTTCAAATGGTCCAACCCTATCTCATTTGCCCACATACAGTTACTTCCTGGTGCTTTTTTTGTGTCAAATATGGATAGCTTAATTTTGATGCCCAATGGAAATTTGCACCAAAGGTATAGTATCTGCCTGTATTTATCTAAACAGTGTGAGGGGGCCTTTACAGCTAACTCTTTAACGTGCTAATACAGCACTATGACTCAGGAGCTTATGCTGACTTCCTCTCATATCACATATGGCAAGGTCTTCCTACAACCTGTGAATTGCTATGGTGTTCCTCAGGCCCTGCCAGGTTTCCTCCCACCATATTAAAGTGAAACATCCTTGAGTAAGGCATAAAAGACCAATCAGATGAAGGAAAATAAAAATGAAGACCTAAGTAGCACAATGCATTCATTAAGTATTCTTACAGCGCTAACTGTAATTGGGGTTTAATTTACTTTATAGAAATTATCTTCCACACACAAGTCTGCTCAACACTCTCATCAGCTGTAACTTGGGAGCCAATATTTCATCCGTCAGCCAATCAATGAGTGTTGGCATTCAAAACAAACCTAGCACCACATCACAATAGCCTTACATGTAGTTGTCATCTTTAAGACAAAAGCCTCTTCACTGCAGACCTCCTACTACATATTTTATGTAATGTACATGTATATTTACACAACACTGCAGTCTGTGCAAGCATTTTGTATACACAAGAGAGTGTAAGCATTATAGACAATCAATAAATCGCGATGTGCACACGTGTCCACATTTCTTCCAAAATCTTCTACAACTCTAAACCTTAATTTCTTAATAATTCCCCTAAATTTGTCAGATGGGAAGATACATAAGGAGGCTTTCCTACAAACACACACTGTCATCGATAGGAATCATCCATAAATCGCTCTCATGTCATATTTTCTCTGTCATTACACATACATGTACCTGGCTCTCATGTCATATTTTCTCTGTCATTACACATACATGTACCTGGCTGTCATGTCATATTTTCTCTGTCATTACACATACATGTACCTGGTTCTCATGTCATATTGTCTCTGTCTTTACAATTACATGTACCTGGTTCTGATGTCATATTTTCTCTGTCATTACACATACATGTACCTGGTTCTCAGGTCATACTTTCTCTGTCTTTACAATAACATGTACCTGGTTCTCATGTCATATTTTCTCTGTCATTACACATACATGTACCTGGTTCTCAGGTCATATTTTCTCTGTCATTACACATACATGTACCTGGTTCTCATGTCATATTTTCTCTGTCATTACACATACATGTACCTGGTTCTCATGTCATATTTTCTCTGTCATTACACATACATGTACCTGGTTCTCATGTCATATTTTCTCTGTCATTACACATACATGTACCTGGTTCTCATGTCATATTGTCTCTGTCTTTACAATTACATGTACCTGGTTCTCATGTCATATTTTCTCTGTCATTACACATACATGTACCTGGTTCTCATGTCATATTTTCTCTGTCATTACACATACATGTACCTGGCTCTCATGTCATATTTTCTCTGTCATTACACATACATGTACCTGGTTCTCATGTCCTATTTTCTCTGTCATTACACATACATGTACCTGGTTCTCATGTCATATTTTCTCTGTCATTACACATACATGTACCTGGTTCTCATGTCCTATTTTCTCTGTCATTACACATACATGTACCTGGTTCTCAGGTCATATTTTCTCTGTCATTACACATACATGTACCTGGTTCTCATGTCATATTTTCTCTGTCATTACACATACATGTACCTGGTTCTCATGTCCTATTTTCCCTGTCATTACACATACATGTACCTGGTTCTCATGTCATATTTTCTCTGTCATTACAATTACATGTACCTGGTTCTCATGTCATATTTTCTCTGTCTTTAAACATACATGTACCTGGTTCTCATGTCATATTTTCTCTGTCATTACACATACATGTACCTGGTTCTCATGTCCTATTTTCCCTGTCATTACACATACATGTACCTGGTTCTCATGTCATATTTTCTCTGTCATTACACATACATGTACCTGGTTTCTTTTGATAAATCCAGCCACCACTATTCATATAGATTCATATGAAATTCCAGAAAAGCAATTACAAACACATATTGCCACATTTATTTGACTTTCATTTTTCATTTGACAAAATACCATGAAATTTAATGTTCCAAGTATACATATTAGTTGTAATGCACATGTAACAGTTAGCATGGTGAAACTGTGAATGACACACTATACAGTAGCTGCATGCTTGTGTTACCTGTGCATGATTACCTGTAGAAGATCTTTACCAAGTAAACACTATATCTAGATCTGTGACCTTGTTGTATCCCTCAGCTTTGTCTGAGTGTAAACCTGTTTGTCAGAATACAATACCATTCATTACAGGAGCCTTTTGTCACTCATGTCATTGTGCTGAAGGGGTTTTAATGTTGATCGTTAAACGGAATTGAGAACAGAAAAAAATCCCAATGAACTGCGTACTGGGCATACATTCAAATATAATTGTTATATAATATGATAATTCTGAGTGGGGAATTTAATTCAAAGACAAGTAGTGCAGCACCAATGACTTCTTTAAGAAAATTCTTAGTTGCCTACCAAGAGCATGCAACATGTTAACACCTGTCATGTAAAATACTGAAGCCCTGAAAAATTTGACACACTGAAATACCGTTTATAGAAGGCTTGCCTTTGAATCACTTCGTCACTCCAGACATTCGGTTTAATCCCATTTTGAAGCATGAGAATTTTCAATATATCTCAAGAATATTTCACTTATACGACGGTGGCCAGCATTATGGTGGGAGGAAACTGGGCACAACCCGATGGGACACCCAAGACCATCAGCAGGTTGCTGGCAGAGGAAGAAAACATTCTTAGGAACAGTGTTAAACACCAGAAAAACCTTTAAACAAATAACAGTTATAAGTATTATTAGAAAACAAACCAATTTACCACCTATTGTAATTCTTCAACCTGTTCACATGTTTGCAAGGTGTTGATTCATGCATATTCTGATTGCATTTTCCTTTATAGACTGATAAAAATTATACTTTTTGTGAAGACCTAAAATTGGCCAATAATAATAATAATGGCTTTATTTCAAGAGGGTTAAATACAATGCGTTATACTCAGTCAACACTAGGTTTGATCTACCCTGAGGCCCTCAGACACAAACAATTTGAAACAATATATTGCATTACTTATGCGTTGGAAAACATGGTAATTTGGATCACGTAAACCACTTACAACAAGATTTTGAAAACAATATATACATATACAGTGACAGATTAAATCAATGCAAAGTACCTAAACAGTGAAATAATAACAAAAGCAAGTGTGAATTTTGCCACCATAACTATCCCCAAACAATGGAAGAGATAGGTTAGTGGGGGACGGTCCATTACTGTCCCCTTCCTATCCCCTCCAGAAGTTGGAACCTCATGATACACATGTTCAGAGCACAGAACGAGTGAGTGGGAGACAGCCCATTACCGATGCTTTCCTATCCCCTCCACAAGTTGGAACCTCATGATACACATGTTCAGAGCGCAGAACAAGTGAGTGGGAGGCGGCCCATTACCGACGCCTTCCTATCCCCTCCAGCAGTTAGAACCTCATGATACACATGTTCACAGAACGAGTGAGTGGGAGACGGCCCATCACCGACGCCTTTCTATCCCCCCAGCAGTTGGAACCTCATGATATACATGTTCAGAGCACAGAACGAGTGAGTGGGAGACGGCCCATTACCGACGCCTTCCTATCCCCTCCACAAGTTGGAACCTCATGATACACATGTTCAGAGCGCAGAACAAGTGAGTGGGAGACGGCCCATTACCGACGCCTTCCTATCCCCTCCAGCAGTTAGAACCTCATGATACACATGTTCACAGAACGAGTGAGTGGGAGACGGCCCATTACCGATGCCTTTCTATCCCCCCAGCAGTTGGAACCTCATGATACACATGTTCACAGAACGAGTGAGTGGGAGACGGCCCATTACCGATGCCTTCCAATCGCCTCCAGCAGTTGGAACCTCATGATACACATGTTCACAGATTGAGTGAACGGGTGATGGCCCTTTCCCATCCCCTTCTCATCTGCACATGAGCTCATGAATGCTGTGATGGCATTCTCAAAATGAAGTATCATTTTCAATCCAACCAGTGTAGTTTTGTCACCAAAATCAATTTAAATATGTGCATAAATTGCACTGAAAGTTGATCTTTCATATGCAGAAAAGTTGAGGAATCATGGTATCTCTGCCATCCAGATCCTTAATTGTTTAATTAAACAGGCTGATTCTGCTGATACACACAGAAGAACTTTCTACTCAACTGCCTTAAATACACGGTTAGCCCTAAATACATGTACGTGTGGCATGGTGGGTGGAGAGCTAGTTGTTGATGTAGTTATCATCTGGAAAATACATGTATGTACAACCACAAATCTGCAATAACTCATACAGGTGAGCTGAACACCAGGTCAGCTGCACATCCATGCACATAAACAATAACAGGTATACAGTCAGGTAAGTACACAGAGCATGCACCGTCCATGACCTGGAGGTAGCCTTGTCTCTGTCTATATGCCCATCTCCCCTCACTTCACATGCTGATATTCCGCTGTACAGGTTTTAAGACTTTGAGTGCTGCGAATGTAAAAATAACCTTCTGAAATGACGTGAGTTGGCGGCAGCCTGGGTACATGGAAGAGGCAAACCAGTCTGGATGGCAATTTATACACTTGCTTTATAACTATTACTCCTAGAGTGTCACTTCAACTCTGTTCTGTAGTTGTCAACAAAGACAACCATAAAATAAACACACTTAACCTGTTTCAACAATATGTGCCAGTTGTAAATATCTGACAGCTAGATATCAAGACCACAACTACATTCAATCTCCTATAGAACTAGGAGCAGATCTGAGGAATGAACACAGGTGAGCTTCTCTGATAATAATAATAAAGCCTGTGTATCATCAACAGCTGTGCAATGTAAAGGATGCTGGTTCACAATCTACTTGATACACGTTCAATCCTAATTTTGGTGAAAGCACATTACAGTACATCCAGGGACTGCTGGGTGCAACATTATCCCAAACAAAAATGTACACTACAACATTCTGAAATAAATGCCATCAATCTGACTTGAACAAACTTACACTTCCAACAATAAAACTGACAAAGACTATGCACAGGATAAATAAATTTGAAAATGAAGCTATATTACACATTTTGACAAAAATCATAATGAAAACATAATTTCATTGCTACCTTTCTGTTACAATTACAGGTAATTCAAGGTGGCCCTCAAATCAATGTGTACTAAACAGATACATGTATACCAGTATAATAAATATCTGTCACTGTGTCAGCTGGGTCTCTGTGACCTGAATCCTAGACAAGTGACGTACTTCACAAATGACAACAAATACTTTGTCACTGCATGTTAATGATTTACAGCAGCTGAAAACTCCAGCTAACCAGAAATGTATGATAGCAACCCGTCTCTCTGGACTGCAGCACAAAGAACCTGAATTTGAGAATTATATTTTTCTTAATTCTTCACTGAATGATATCACTCATTCTACGCATCATAAAAAAAACCCCTGAAAGATCGTACTGTTTGAAATTCAATTATAATCCTGTCTGAAGCAGAGCTGTCTGCCTTAAGGCTATATGTGCTGTCGCCTTGCACAGAGCAGTTGGATGAGTAACACGCCCAGCTGTCCTGAACATAACCCCCTTGTTAAAGCTGAAGTGACTGCAGTTATAGACAGATATCAGACAATCACAGTGACAGTACATATCTGGAACATCTGAGAATCCCTGTGACAAGCACAGAAAGTGTCATCTTCTGTTTTTGGTTCTCACACTCTCTTTTATCCTGCCAACACTTGTATCTGAACCTGTTTTGCTGGGAAAATTGTACAGTAAAATTATTAACACAACTAACACTTTAGAACCATTTACATGTACTTTACCTGGTATGAAAGAATACCCAATATGGGTGTGCAATTCATAAGTTCTATGTCATTGTTTCATAACTGGCACTGCATGTGCAAGATATTTTTTTTTCTTCTTTTAAGTTTTCCAGGAATACTAACCTGCTGACAACTAACAAATAAGCATTTCAAGATAAATTCAGAAACATGTACATGGATTAACCCAAGACATTTCTCTTCACTCCAGTGGGCACTGTAAACCAAATAGCCTGATCAAAACGATCTGGCCAGGAGAGGAAGAGGGGATATGTGTGTGTGAGAGAGAGAGAGACAGAGAGAGAGAGAGAGAGACAGAGAGAGAGAGAACGTAGCTCAGAGATTGGAAGGGATACCAGGCTACTGAGTCACTAGTTCAATAATTGACACTTAGCTGAGGACAACCCGAGAGATGAGCACCGCAGATCTAATAACACAGTCATAAATGTGACAACCCTCACTGAACAGCATTATCTGAAATGCAGCTTCATCAAAATAAAGCCAATCATGGTAACAAAAATGTCACAGCGTGATATGCAGCTTACAACTACTGTTGAAACTATCCTTAAAAATTCTCTGTTGGGAGCAATCCAACCCTATCAGAGTTCTAGCAAATGAAACAGATATGGATTTTAAAGGAAGTAACGTTGATAAAATAAAATAAAAATATAAAAAAAAAATTTCATCAAAAGCCAAAAAGAAGAGTCAGACCCCTTTTAAGGTGGGTCAGTCGCGTTTTTTCCCCAATGAACAGATTTTTAATGATAGCTCGGCCACCTAATGACTTCACCACATGTATATGTACGCACATTACATACATTGTACGTTTGACAAATTCAGTACGTGTAATGTGAGTAAATCCTAAATTTTCTCGACAAAATTTTCATGCAAACACTAAGCATTACAAGATTACGGAATTATATCTTTAAAAAAACTGGTAAATGTCCACAATAACATCAAATCATTTATGTCACCTGGAACTTTGCATATGCAATAGAGTTTTTCACTGGGATTCGTCACAAACATCTCGTCTCAGCATCTCTTTATAAGAGCCCTCACCACTACAGCTGGCAGGCTGAGTACATGTAAGTGTATATGCCCAGACCAGAGATCTGCAAACAGCTGAGGGCGTGGTTCTGAGGGGAGCCAAGAACAGCCCAAAAACCCACACACACCTGCCAACTTATTGGTGGGACTATACCCCTAGTTTTCAGAATAGCAATTAGCTGGTTTTCAGCTACAATATGATAATCATTGTCTAGTCAGTGATACATGTAATGTACAGGATGGCAGTCCTCACTCAACACCAACACCCCGGAGGGATATTGGATCTCATCTGGCAGAGGTCTCAGTTACATCAGGGTTTCGGGCTTAGCACACCCCTGTCCCTCTATCCCACTGAGGGGAGAACAACCGGAGAGAGATGCTGTTTCTGAGAAGAACTCATCGACTCTGACACAATGCAGAGTGAAATCAACCGTACCCTAATACCAAGCCATTGATGAAACAGTGCTTAGTTAAAAGGGAAAGCGAACAATGCACAGATGTACGAATATTAATGTTCTGAATCTAACGGTACGTCCAAGACAGAAATGAAGCATCAAAAATTTTACACAGTCAATAATTGTTTTGACCATGCTGCCCCACCCAACCTTCCTCAAACCCACAGTAAAATATCACCAGATTTAATGCATGTACACGTTACATGCATATACATGCAGAAATATTACGTCTATATACACTTACTGTACACACTACAAATATATATTACCCTGGTTTACAATGTAGTCACACACACAAAATAGACAAATTTTCTGGAAGTTCATAGATTTTTTTCTTTTTTGCCATACAATACATGTGATCAAGCTACCATAATTTTACAATAGCATGCATCTTGTCTTGACAAAAAAATTCAAGAAAATAATTGATTTGACAAAAACATTATGGGGATAATCCCACAAATTGCATGTCCAAAAACGTCTAGACAACATCGGTCAGCGCACAAGATATTAAAAAAACAAAAAAGGCTGTGATTGATTCAGTCATAAAAACCATAATTGCGCTATAATTTGCAGCTGTCAGAGATAAATTACAGTGTAATATCCATAGAATTTCTAGATTTCTGTCAGACAGGCTAATCAAATGTTGGCATCTCTATGATCCAAGATGAAAGAGAATGGTGTCAATTTTTTCACAGCATGTGCTGTGTCAAATTTCAAAATGCCTGCGCAACTACAAATGCATGCACCTGCTAAACGTGCCACTTCCTGCAACTACACAGCAGCTAACTGTTACGACTTGCTGCACGCGATTGCAGTATGTCATGCACAAATAGAACATAATAATGTGTATTACCCGCAATGAAACTGATATATACCACGAATTTCATACAAAATCAAATTACAATCAGCATGTAGTAGTGTGTTCCGCCACACACAACGACAACAGTAATCATTCACAAGACAAAACAGATTTCAATTCAAATGATAAATCTGAAATAAATAACCTCCAGATACCATGAAATGTTGCTGCCTTGATGGGGTGAGACAACTGTGCAATACAATAAAGTAATAGTAGTTAGGCAAAGAACACCATTTGGTAAAGTAAATAATTTGTGACCAACTAACGTATCATAACCTTGAAAACATGTGTATAATTTACCTTTTGCCTTCCATCCACATGCCCAACAGCTTCAATCCTGTACAAGACCAGTGACTGTTATTCTACACTAGTCTATACTTCACATTATGTACATGTACTCAAAGTCTTTTAACTTTCTGCATGTTTGCAAGGTGCTTATTCAAGCATGCTCTGAAGGCATTCTTTTGTGTAGACCGAAAAAATGATACTTTTTGTGAAGCCCTGAAATTGGTCCAATCCAAAGAATATAGTTTGTCTCCAAAATCAAATTAAAATGTGCATAATTTGCACAGAAAGTTTGTCCTTTCGCATAAGCAGAAATGGGAAACGGCTGAAGAGTTAGCTAGAGTACCTACAGTTAGTCAGCTGTTCCTGATGATGACAAGAATGCGTCACGCATGCACATGTACAATACAGCTGGAGAAATTAACAACGCCATTTTTACATACTTACGCAGCCTCCAGAAACCGCAAAGCTCTTAGGCATGTTTTAAAGTTCAATTAAAAAAAACAGGTCAGTTGTTGGTGTCATCGGTGAACTATGTTTTCTGACACAGACCAACGTGAGTAGACATATACCTCATACAGTTACCCGACACAGTTTTCCCTCCAGGGTATTACAACCGGGCTAGGGTAAGATTCCAGATACATGGCCTGTAGTGTCAACACGTACAAGGTCTGATTAGGTTACAGGTGATACTGAATACAAATATGAGTGCTATAGTTGTAATTCTTGAGGTAACCTCAGCCATGAAGTCCTGTTCAATCCCTAACATATACACATAACTGTCACACACACCCACGCTTTGCCTGTGCCATAGCGCCCATCAGACACTCAACCTACACAAACCACACACACTCCAACCTTGATCTCCACCGCTATAATAAAATGTGGTAAAAAGAATGTCCTATGATAAAAATTTAAGACATCCTACCAACACCTCAGTAACGGTACAATTGTGATAATAATGTGAGGTAAATGGCCCTTGTTTTATTTGCAGCATCGGTACAGAGGTTTTGAACAAGTGCTAGAGACAAGAAACATGAAATGAACTGAATATGCAGGTATGTAAGCAGACTGACAAACAGGTAAGTTACATAACCCTTTCACCTTGACAGCAGGTAATGTATTTTCTCTCGCACCACTCACAAATATAAATAAACACTACTGCTCCTGTACTACAGACCACGTCCAAGAATCTGTTAAATAAATGATTCATCACTTACTGTTTGTGGACGACTAACAGTAACACAAAACTAACCTCATATCGATTCTCTGAGTTTGTCCTCCTACCATCATGGTCACTAATATCTGTTACCTAGATTTACAAGATTTGTGACTGTATGCCCTTGTCTATAGTCCATTAATTGGTCCACCTACTGGTATCTTGTCATGTATCTGTAAAATACATGACTAACACTAAACAGGTTACACGAGGCCGTCTTGGGCAAAAAATCTGTAGTCGGCTAATTCAATCAAATTTCAGCTTTTAACAAGAATAGCTCAAATTTTTGCTATTCAGTAAACATTAGGCTTACACTTGTACCTGTACTATTTACAGTGTTAAAATCATGTTAAGTTGAATTTATAAAATTATGAATGTTAGGAACTTTATTATTAAATATGAACAGCAATGTGCGTGCAGATGATGCTAATATTTGTGAAAGGTAACTATTTGGTATTTCCATTTCCACTGATAAGCTTCATGGTAACCCCAGCAAAAGATACAAGGCGATGATTATTTAATATTTCGATTTTATTTAAACCATTTTCAAGACTTTTGAAAATGGTTTAAACAAAACAACTTTATTTAAATTCTTATTTATTCTTTTTCAAGAATTTTGCAAATTGTTAAATAAAACTAAAATATTGAATCATGCCTAACTTGTATCTTTTGTTGGAGTTACCACAATACTCTACTTTGTAACTATTTGGGTTTTTATAAAATAACAGGAGAAACTTGACGAAATGTGTGCTGACTAATTTTTTGTCAAAAATCTCATCTGACGAACCATATATGCCTTTAATAATTATATTAATTCATTAACTTACTGAAGTCAATTTAAATAAAGGCTTGATTGTTCTATAAGATTTAATTAAAAGAAAAATTAAATGATCCATTTACTTCTGGACCTTTTTATCGGAACAACAATATATTGACATTCCCAATTTGCCATTTCGTAACACACATTTTTAACAGTTTGATGACAAGTTTAGTCTGAATTTTGAGAAAGAAACTCAGTTGTTTACATTCTACATGTATTTATCTATACAACATTCCATTTATCAGTAAAAATATTGCAACTACTGCCACAATGTTTTAAAGTTTGTGGTAAGTTTGTTCAATTAAATTAAATGTTGAGGTCTATTTTCAACAATTTCTGATATTTACCTGCGCGTGTGAATGTCAGAAATTGTTG